>NC_091829.1:99870693-99883193 GCF_038994185.2 Dermacentor albipictus | reverse complement strand
GCTGGCGGGCTAGCCGAAGGCTTCACGGGACGGGACCACTTAGTGTGTTACAGAGAGATCACACAACACTGCAGACTATGGCGGGTTAAATATCCTCCGGCTGATATATCATTAAACAAGAGCCAGGCCTCCAGATGGCGTCGCCTGCAAACCAACTTGTTTCCAAGCCCGGTGTCGTGCAGCCTCTACTACCCGGGTCAGTACTCCAGCCAGTGTAAGCTATGTAAAGCCAGGTCTAATCTTAATCACATTCTGTGGAAATGCCCACTGGCTCCCTCTGAGGGAAGAATAAAGTCTCTAGAACAGTGCGAGACCTTATTACTCAGCTCCGATCCGAAGATTCAACTGAAGACCGTCCGACTGGCCGAAACCACCGCTAGCGTCCACGGACTCCTGGCCGTCGTCTAGGTGGGAAGGCTAGTAACTTAAAGCCTTCCCTACACCTGTTGGACAAATAAAGTTTTACAATCCAATCCGAGCGTGAAAGAAGCCCGCGAAAACACGCAAAGTGTATCGAACGGCCAGTCTGATGGTAATTCTGCGCGGTTTTTTGTGGGCTGCTTTCACGCTGGCAAAAGCAACTGTATATAGCACGTATTGAGCAAGAGAAAGCTGTATGAGCAGTTTCTCATGTCGCACTACAATTTTCTCACTTACACTTTTCATCCAATTTTAATATTTGAGCAGTTCATTAGGACTAATTTGCTGAGTCGTCGGAATGAAAAAAATAGTTTGAGTATCTCCAAGCGACGGCAAACAGCATTATCTTTCTCTGTCCAGCTAGGTGGCATTTGCATGTTTTTGCACTCTGGCAAAAGTTAGCTCCGACACCCTGTATACCACAATAGTGTTTAGTGTGTCCGATATTCCCGTAAACGCAAGCGCAGGAACACTGGTCCTGGGCATTTTACGGTATGAGAAGAGGCACTAACGTGAACGGCCTGCACGGTGCAGCCACCCGGTGGCACGGAGCTCAACCAAACACAGAACTAATGCAGAATTAACCACGTGCATCCTAATTTGCTGCAGCGTTTTTGGCAGGAGCAATATAAGCTCTTTGTTTGGCTGGTTGCGCTCTGCGCCACAAGGTGGCTGGACCGTGCAGACAGATTAGGTCACTCAGATACGTCTACGCTAAAGCTCCTTCATCACAAAGGTGGTAGTGTGGAGTGGCTTTAGTTTTCGGCTCCGCCGATCCGTCAAAACGCCCAGCTCGCCTGTGGTTACCGCAATACTGGACGCGCACCACGGTGCGACAGAATGCTCGCAACGCACGCTCCTTCGATAGCTCTCGCTTGGAGCGGCTGGCGGAGAGGTTAGAGAGGCTTCGCGCGCTGACTCAAGGACAACTGGAAGTCAACGTCACATCATGACGCAGAGCCAGTGAATGCGCAGCTTAACGCCGATCACTCGGCGAACGAGTCGAGGAGAAACAGCATGGCTATGGATTAGGGTAACTTGTAACCATGCGTAGCTTCACACATATTGCTGTACAAATGTTTTATTGCACCTGAGCGTTATGAGCCTATAAAGCCTGTCAGAACAGTTTCAGGGACGCTTTAAGAACCCCGCCCGATTTCAGCACCTGTTCAAACCAATTTATTTTCCATCAGACACAAGCACCGTAACGACCCGCAGGCTCGCTACGTGGACGCAGCCAAGTATCCGGGCCGAAACGCCTTCGCCATCAGCGTCACAGACTACAGGGGGACGACACTGGCGTTGGCGACAATTCTCGCCAAACGCGCGGACACAGCTGAGGAGGCCGCTATAGCACTCGCCACCCATACAAGCGAGGATGCCATAGTGGTCTTCACCGACTCTCAAACAGCGGCACGCAACTACATGAAAGGCAGGGTCTCCACCAAAGCGATCAACTTACTGAAACGTGGCGATACTCCTCCCCCCTACACCTGCATCATGTGGGTTCCGGGACACGAGGGACTCGAGGGGAATGAAGCGGCACACACCGCGGCCCGCGCAAGCGTCAACCGGGCTTCCCCGCACGGTATTCTAGAAAGGTCCCACCCACACAAATCAGTGGAGGAAATGGAAACAATACCGTTAACTTACCAAGCACTACTACAACACTATCGGCTTGGACGCAGGGTGTACCTTCCACCACATCCCAAACTAACAAGAAACGAAGGCACCGACTACAGGCGACTCCAGAGCAATACCTTTACCCACGGAATCCTGCTGCATCATTTCCACCCAACACTATACAGCTACACCTGTCCACACTGCAACGTGCCTGACACCCTGGCGCACCTCCTCCTGCAATGCAAGAACGCCCGAGCAAGCATAACAGCGACACAACTAATAGCAGCAGACGCAGATCGAAAGCTCCTCGCTGAAACGTGGGAGGCTGTGATCTCCAAGTCGGACCTGGTCGACCAGCGCGAACTAGTCGCCCGGGCCCGGAGGGCGATCCAAGCCAGAGGGTTCCTGGAATAAGGGACCCTCCCACCTCGACTGAAAAGTCACGACTTCAAATAATAGTTTCATTCTCTCTCTCTCTCGTACACTACATGGTAGAGTGTATAAGCGCGACTGGACGCGGACGAAGAAAGAAACAGATACACAGACACAGCGCTTACTTTCAACTATATATTTTATTTTCGCACGCATCGATAAATATATACCGTGCGAGCGGAAACAAACGTGACAGCAAAAAAAGAACATTGAGTGGTACATTTCGTTGAACCGGACACGTGTGCAAGGCAAGGGAAAAAAGGAGAAAAAATATCTACTACAATTGTCACGAAGACAAACCAAGGAATCGTATCTCCTTTTCCGAAAGTGATACCGAAGGCTTGCTTACGCACTTTTGCTGTAATTTTGCTATCTCGTATGCCTCTACAATCTCCCTCGTCATCCTGCTATGAGCCTTATACAGAACGGAAGTGCTCTCAAACATGGGCTTGCAGGAACAATCTCGGCAGTGAACGCCCAAGTGACCCGAGATTACCTTATTGACATTGTATTGATGCTCCCTTAATCTCTCGTTGATGCATCTGCCGGTTTGACCAATATACGTATTTCCGCATGAAAGTGGGATGGCATAGACAACGTTATGAGTACAGGTTACAAATTGTTGGAGATGTTGGGTAGAACATGAGGGCCTTTTGTTATTTTCTGTGTTAACCTGTTTGCATAGCTTCTGTAGACGCTCAGGGGCAGAGACGCTCGCGCTTATACACTCTACCATAGATTCTAACCAACTAGCCCGCCAGCGTGTTTTAACCACGTACACTACAACATAGAAATGAACCAAACAATAGGGGAGAACTTGTTCACCTTACAAAAACTCGAGCCCCTCTAACAAAAACGATCTACGCCCGCCGTGGTTGCCTAGTGGCTATTGTGCTGGGCTGCTGAGCATGAGGTCGCGGGAACGAATCCCGGCCGCGGCGGCCGCTTTTCGATGAGGACAAGATAAGCTCCAAAAGGTGTAAACTTTTTCAAGAGTGTAAGTTTTCATATGTAGCAAGTTCTCCCTGGTGTCTCTGCTACCTATTTTGTGCGTTCCCCCGGGAGAGTACGGACATTCCCATATTATGTGGTCGACGGTCCCTCTCGCCCCACAAAGATTACATCTTTGTGGGGCGAGAGACACCAGTAGAGACACCTGGGAGACCCTGCTACATATGATGAAAACTTGCACTCTTGAAAAAGTTTACACCTTTTGGAGCTTACCTTGTCCCACAACGATAATCGTCATTGCCTTCCTTTCGTCTCCTGTCTTGAAAAGTCTGTGCGAGTTACATTCCTGTCAAGACTGCTACGTCATGCTGATGACGTGCATGACGTTCATGGCCTCGAAGTACCGGGAACGCAGCATTAAGGAGACCTTTATTGTGGGGAAAGTTAAGCCCCAAAGCGTTCAAGCACTTTTGAAAGTGTACGACATTATTGCTTGCTTATTAAAGTGTTCGAAATTATTCAGCAAACAATATAAGTAGCATTATAGGTAGAATTCGTCGTTACTATGCAAGGAAATTATCACTATGCTAACTTCTCAAGTGTGATCTCCAATGTTTACTCGCTCAGAGCTTCTATAGCACCCTCACAAGTTTGCTTCTGGTCGACGATTTCTTCTTTTACGAGAAAGAACCCTTGAACCACAGCTCCTACTTCTTGGATTACATTTAAATGTTACTTACTTAGTATACTTCGGTGCCTCGACTCTTATGGCATCTTCAATGTGGCCGCCTTGATCCTCCAAATCAGTGCCTTGCAGGTCCGGCGTTTTTCGAGCTTAGAAGCACAGGACGAGCACGCAAGCCGAACGTGCCACCCGCTCTTGTAGTAGGATGAAATGGCACACGCCAAACCACATGACTACAGCGAACGTCTGATTTCACCCAGCCGTAGCTCCCGGCGCTGACGGAAAAAAAACAGCGCACGCGCAGGTAGGTCGAGCGTTCGCTGACAAACCCTCGCGCAATGTCTTTATTACAGTGGACGATCGCCAAAAGTGGCGACGCTGCGTTGTGGTGACGTGTCACTCGAAATGCTCTCAGTCCTGACAATCGCTCCTAGGACAAGGCCCGCAGGGGGAGGAGACCAACCGAAAAGAACCAGGCTCACGCAAAACGCGCGCTCTTTCTTTGTAAATGCTTGTAAAGACAACGCTGCTCGCGGGTGTGGTATTAGGCACTACTAAATGACCATCCGAAGATGCCATTAGATAGAGTGACGGGAAGGTTCACTCTGTCATTCAGGACTTCGTGCAAAGGTCGACGCGATTTAATTCATAAAGCTCTTTCGCCAAATGTATTTTCATTTGTGTTATGCGCGTTAGTCTCCATTTTCATCAACACAGTCAACATTTTTCTATTCTAATGTGCCTTTTCACAACTAATGGCCACTGTTCTTATAACCTTATCAATTTCAGGTTATAACTTCGGGAAACCGATTCTTGAAGGCGAAAGTTTCGTTTCTTGAAAGTTGGCGTTGGAAACCCAAGCGCCGGTACGTCAGTGTGACGTCGTTGATTTCAAGGTATGTTCTCGGAGTGCGGTCCTTTTGGCGACCAGCAAAAGCTCTCAAGACTACCCAACTTCCCTCTTTCGATGTTTTAGAATACAGCGTAGTTCATTTTCACTAATAAAACGAATAGCTACAGGCCGGCGCTGATGCCGTCCAAGCTCACGGCGTCACGGAGGGTTCATGCGGGAACTACGTCAACACCGCTCTATCGTTCTCGCGTCTTTCATAAACTCTCGCGCCTGCACTCACGGTAAGCGTGACGCCTCTGTTAACGATTCGTCCGGAAATCCGCGCAAGGTGCGCAAAGAATGACAAAGCGACAAGGGTAGAACCGCCGATAGTTTAACGACCGGTGATCGGCGGTAGTACGGTATTAAAGAGCCATGGCGTGGCCTATCAATATTATGCAGTGGTTGAAAGCTATCAAGGCTCCAACGTACCAATCACCAATGCACTAAACAAGCCCAAGGTCTCGACAAACGAGCGGTTCGTTATAGCATCGATGACGACAAGCCGTTTGTGAAACCGCACACGTAAGGTATTTTTTTCCTTTTTGTCATCATCTGGGTACAAAATACCAATAAACTCGTACTGAAAGTGCGGAGTAAATAGACCGCGCGGTACTGTACAGCTTACGCACCACCCCGTTGACACTCATAGTCTGTATGTGCACTATGGATTAGACACGTACCACATTGATGCGAAAAGGAGAACAAGAGTCCGTTCTCTGCAAAAGATTTGCTCGTGAAAAACAAAAGTAGAAAGTAGCGGTCACACTCGCAAGGCTCCTTGCGCGTTCTATCACTGCAAAGTCAATTTTCATACGCATACGCGTCACAGGAAGAGTTCAGGACTGCGCAGAGTTCTTGGCACAAACACCATATGGTCACGTGACTTATACGGCATTCTGCTACACCAAAAAAAAGCAACAGCAAAGGCGGAACACTTTCAGAATAGCATGAAGAGGAATAGCTAGCGCGTACATACGCGTGCCGAAGATTAGAAAGAGGTACATATGCATTCAAACGTACGCATAGTTGAGCATCAAAAACGAATACGATAGTATAGACACGGCGTATCTAGCGAATGACGAAAAACTACAAAAAAGGCTGGGCGGGGCAAGGGGGCAGATGTTCATCCCGAGAAAAACACGCGGTATAAAAACACGCGGTACAACCTCTGTCCAATGCCAGCAGTGAGCCGAAAACTATCTAACGGGTCACACCACACAGTCGGGAACGACATTCGCAATGAATGCGCGGTTTGTCTCATCGTCAACTGCTGATCCATACCCCCTGTGAATGGAAAGATCACAGCGATTAGCGCGCCATAATGAGGGGCATTTGGGAAACGTACAGCCGCTTTTCATTCCCCATTGGCTGGCTGACGTGACTCGCGGGATCTCGGCTGCGCTGTACGTAACCCACACCAAAAACACACTTGCTGTTCTGCGGCAAATGCGATGAGGACTTAGTTTTACAAGTCATGCAACGAAAAAAGAAATTGCACTTCGCACGCGACAAGCGTAAACATTTACGCCAGCTCATCATGTATATGGTAAACGGTTTCATCCAGAACACTTCTTTAAGCCTTCCGTGTGAATGGAATGATCTCGGAAGGATTACCGCTGGGAAAGTGCAGCCTGTTTGTTACTTTATTTTTTCCGTCATCGGCCTAGCGGGGCGGCTTCGCATGACTGTGTATTTTGATCACCTGGGGGAAACAAGAACTTCAGCCCAGGCCAAACCTATACACGTTCGCTAAATGTGTTAACACTGTCCATATGTCCGAAACATGCTGAGAGCTTGAAGCGCAGTTTTGTGAACACAGTTATAATAGTTACAGAAAAAAAAACTATATCGCGATCTGCCACGCGGTATACAGTGCCGTGCAAGTTTCCCGTGTCAGAAGCTCGGACACTTCACCAATCGCATGTTGCTGTACGGCGGGCAAGAGAAGACGTTCGCAAAGTCCTCCTTGTGCTTCAGGGGGTCGTTGCACAATGACATGCCATTCTCTTCGGCGCAGTGCCTGTAACAGTGGACGGCGTAGAAGAGCTGGTGGCCTGTGAGCGGCACATCCTGCAGCCGGTCCTCGTCGAAGGATGGTACAAGCTTGAGCACCAAGAGCGCGATGTCCAGGGCTAAGCTATCCACCATGTTTTTCTCCACTACACTGATCCATTGGGGAGTGCGCTCCTCTTGTCGCTGGAATAGCGTGGAAAAACACAAGCGTCAATTATGGCGCGCGCCAGCATTCAGGGGCGAGGGGGGGGGGAGGCAACGGGCCTAAAATTATAGGGTGGGGGTTTGAAAGAACGTGCGACAAAACCCACTGTCTCCGGGCGCCGCCGTCCATCAAGTGCGTGTCTCCCCACAAATATGGAATCCTGGCTACGTCACTGCGGTCAGAAATTACGATTTGATGGATCTTTAAAAAAAGAGCAAATTTGTATTGTCATCTTCGATTAGGATTAACTCTAAGGTACTGAAGCCCGAGGTTACTGGGCATATTGATTACCTCAGGGGGTCAACCACTTAAATAACAAATGCCCAAGAAATCAACTTGTTTACCACGGAGCTCGAACTTCATCTCGTCTTCCTCGATGCTCTATCGAGCCCTTTATATCCAGACCCTTGGTCGCTCTATGGTTGGAGTATATCATGAGCACTGCCAAGGGTGCGCATTCTGTAACTGTGTAGCGATCGTCCGTAACTTCGTACGCAACTCTACCAAGCCCCCACTGCCTCCTCCCTACCAAGGCCCCTTTCGTGTGGTTCGCGGCAAAGAAGAGACAGTGTCGTGCGACCACGTGAACCCAGCCTACCTTCAACAATAACTCTTCATTCCAGTGACCATTCACACCGAAGCCTCCGGCATTCTGAAGGGAGGGGGAGGAGCCTTTGTAGCGACCGTCCGTCACTTCGTAGTGCCCCTGCTCGAACCGAAGCGGCTTTAAGACAGGGGCATCCCCACTAGCACTACGCAAACCTGCTTTCTTTGGAGACAGTAGACTCTCCATTCTCGGGTTGTCCAAACGTGTAGTCCTTGCCTCCGCTAAACCGAGCTCCCAACAAGTGTGCCTAGTAGCTTGGAGGTACTGGTAACCCAGGCGTGCCCTGTGTCTTGTACCCCGTGTGCTGGGATTAAAAAAGCTCTAACCTACATGTTAACATGATGGGCAGAAAAAGAAACACAATCACACCAGGATGCGTTGACATGACCTGTGTACATGCATATTTGGGTGGTCGCGTCCATTTCCGCTACACACCTTGTGAACAGAAATGCACCACCTGGCCAACAGAGATGTCCTAGAGCCATACCAACCTGCTTATCCTTCACGTCGAAGAAGCAGATTTGGAGTTGTTCCAGGGGATCTGTCCCATGGCCCTGTAATCGAAGCTCCATGTAGGACTCGATCGTTGCCTTGGCCACTTCGACGCCGAAGGTGCCTAGGCGCACCGGCATAGGCGCGGTCATGTGGTACATAGGCGTCATCAAAATGGACGGCTTGAGGGCGTAGTCGATGCGGTCGTGCTTATTATGCGGGTGGTAGAAGTGATTTTCAAACAACCATGGCTGTGGCATCGCGCCGATGTCATCGATGTCCGCCCGACGGTTGGCCTTAACCGTCGGTTGGCCGACGGTTGCGTCACGCAGATTCTTCAAGAAGCTCGCCTCCATTTCCGGGTATTTCGAGAACCTGTTTCGAGGAAGGAAGCGCCGAAATTTCAACAAGAGGTAATTTTAAAACTAGCACACCCAAGTGCCGTCGAGTGCCGAAAACATCGCACCCTTTAGTGCTTCCGTGCTTTTGTACTCCTAAATATAAAGGAAAATTAGTACGAGAATGTACATATTTTAAGGACTACAAAAGAGTACAAGAGAGTACAACTCCCTGCGGTCGGGTTTTTTGGGTGTTCAAAAATTAAAACTCCCAATTGTCGTTGCAAATAGACTTTTTAATCCCTTATTTTATGGTTACTGCGTGGCGCTCTACGAGCTGCCACGCTTGCTTAACAGCTGAAAAATTTTGCCGCTTAGCTTGGGGTTGAAGGTTCGAAAAAAGGATTCAGCCCGGTTTTCGGTTCACTTGCCGCTGGTTTTTCACACCCCGACTATTCCTCGTGAGGCGCGGTACATAGGCAATTATAGGAGCGGTGAGGCTGCATCCCCTCTGGGCTTAGAGCACACACCGCAGCGTACCGCCGCAAAGCTAAAACGCTTTCACTTCGCATTCACTTTACTATAAGGCGTCACGCGGTTCCGAACCTCGCCTCGATGTCGTCCACTCGGGCTATCTCCATGTACCTGAAGACCACGTCGAGTTCGGCCCACGGGTAGGTGGCACGATCGAGCTTCTGGTACATGACGCGACGCACCTCTTTCGCGATGCGCCGCGCGTCTGTGCGCACCGGTTCGGTGTAGACGCGCTCCAGGAATGGCAGGAACAGGGCGGCCCCCATGAGGTAGCTGGCGAAGGCGAAGCAGTCCCTCCGGTGCAGCTCCTCAACGCCCGCCAGAGTGTTGTAGTGGTTGGCGATGAGCTGTCGGTTGGCGAACTGCGCGGTGAACTGGACGGCCATCCAGCCTATGATGAGCTCGACGATGGTCTCTTTCGTCTTGATCAGCTCGATCATCTGCTTGAAGTACTCGTCGTGGTCGGTGGCGATCTCGATCTGGGCGCGCGCGTGCGTGCGGTGCGCATAAGCACGAGCTGCGATCTTGCCTCTCGAGAACACCGAGGGAAAAAAAGACAAAAAATTGATGATGGTTTCGATAAAACTTTGTGTTTCAGTGACTGGTTGAAGAAAAATGTTATGGAATAGGCAAAGACGTGAATTTTTTCTTCTTAAGAGCAAGTTCGGAAGGCCAAGATTAGATTTCATCTGCGAAGCACTGGCAGTACAGGAGTAGTTTGATACGACAAAGCGAGCTGAGCGATTCTGAAGAGACTCTATTGCATCTGCAAGGTTACGTAAGCCTCGATCCCAGATAGGAGACGCACACAAGTCTAAGTCCAATTAGCATTTGATATAGTAATAAATTTAAGTGGCTTGATGCTTCAGCAAAATACTGACAAAATATTGACAACAGTATCAATGCGAGATTGTGGGTTCTCAATTCTTTCAAAAATTCATGCTTGTCAGTGGTTATTGTAGATACCCTTTAGCAAACCTCCGCAAGAAAAATCTTATATGTAGAATTTCACCCGAGGCATGACTTGGATATTCGGGAGGTATGGTGTGTGGGGGGGCGGGGGGGGGGAGTGAGTGATGTACAATGGATGTAGACCACAGAAGTGAACATTTCTGGCAGATGGCGATTAGGACTACTTTCGGCAAATATAAGCTTGCGCTCTAATTTTCATTCAATCTCATTGCAGTCTAAAAATGCTTATGCTCACTCTCAGGCCCTACCTGCAGTGATACGACTCACTTATGCAGCAGTAATTAAAAATGGCTGTGGCTTAGGTAAGGTTAAGCCCAGGATGCGAAGCATACTAGCCTTTATTTTAGTTGTTGAACCACTGTTTAGCCTGGTGAACTGCTGTTGCTTGGCTATATTTGGTTCGGCTATACGAAGAAACAACTCATGCGTTACTCTGCTTCGCCTTGGACGCCCCGCATTGGACGCTGTGAGCGTCGAGCAACGCAGCGTTCGGCGCGGCAACGAAATGTGCGCCTGAGCAAGCGACGCACGCCTGAGCCTTAGCAACAGCTCGTTTCTAAGGCAACACCGCATTCACTAGAGGCGCTTTTGTACCGCTTTGAAGCACTGTACTCGTGGCTCAGTGGTAGCGTCTCCGTCTCACACTCCGGAGACCCTGGTTCGATTCCCACCCAGCCCATCTTGCAAGAGTTGAGCCAAAGCCACTTCTCCTCTGTCGTGACGTCACGGTGTCACGTGGTATTCAAGGCGACACCGCCGCGCCTGAGGAGCTGGGCTTAGCTCTCGTAATATGCTTCGCATAAAAGAAAATGAAGAATTAAGACATTCCATGAAGCAGCACCCCCTCAAGCCTGGTTCCGAAGTAATTTCAACTCCGCAGTGGTAATTCCACAACACTGTCCTCCACAAAAATAGTGGTATCACTTCACTTGTCACTAGCGTTTCATGCTACAAACGATGGCAACACTGCGATCATTCAGACTGAAATCCAAATGATGGCGACGCTGAGATCAGCCAGCATAAAATCTCTATGTCATGCTATGGCCTGCAAATATAAAGATCAGGGGCTGCCTGTGTTCACTTTGATTGTTAACTCTTGCTTTTGAAAAAGTTTTTACAGCTGCGCGAAATGCCGCAAACCACCAAAGCGTCTCTTCCAAGACAGCCTGTGCTAACGCGGCGGCAACTGAACTGATAGCTAATGATGGATCTGCAAGCCAGTGTGGTAGCATTTCAAACAGTCTGTGCCTCGATGCGATGGCAGCTGAAGATGGGCAAGATCAGCTGACGGAAAACTATGACAGTAACGTGATCCACGCACGACAGCCTGAACGTGTGCCATACTCCGGGCAGCTCTGGAACAAGTAGCTCTGCATGCTTTACAGATTTACGTTCAGCACCTTCATTGCCATATGACGGAAATGCTCGCCTACCCAGGTATTTAGTTGTCAGCTGCAGTGTTTTATTTATTTATTTATTTATTTATTTATTTATTCGCTTGTTTGTTTATTTGTTTATGTATTTATTGGTACCTCAAATACCCCATTTGGGGTTTTACATGAGGGGTAGGCATATTTAGATCATATTTTCAATGAACGCCTTGAACGATGAATGACTGGAGTGGTGCACCGCTTCAGCAGGTAGATGATTCCAGTCCATCGCTGTTGGAACGAAGAAAGAGTTAAGATGAGCGGAGGTGCGAGCTGGAGGGGGATAAACAGCCTTTGAATGGCTATGACGGGATGAAGTGCGATGCGCAGGCTTGATGTCGGTCTTGTGAAGCAGTGAGGGATAGAATTTGTAAAAGAGGCACACTCTTGCTGTTCTGCGGCGCTGCTCAAGGGTTGGAAGGTTCAAAGATTACTTAAGTTTAGTAACGCTAGTGTGGCAAGAGTAGTCAGGATGAATGAAATTTACTGCACGATTCTGTATGGATTCTAGTGCTGTTTCCAGGTTAGTTTGGAGTGGGTCCCACACTGAGCATGCGTATTCCAGTTTGGGTAGAGCGTTTGTTAAATAAGCTAGTATTTTACCAGAGGGCGGAACAACACGTAGATTACGGCGCAGGTAGCATAGTGCACCATTGGAATCATTGCTAATGCTGCAAATGTGCGAGGACCAACCGAGGTTATTGGAGAATTTAATACCTAAGTACTTATAAGAAGTCACGGCACATATTTCAGAACCGGCGATAATGTAATTAGCTGAAATAAATGATTGGTGACGATGGAAAGTAAGTAGCGACATTTTTTTTACGTTGAGGGACATTAGCCAATTATTACGCCAAGTTTCAATGACATTAAGGTCGGACTGGAGAGCGCGAGAATCAGCGT
>NC_091829.1:99840693-99865693 GCF_038994185.2 Dermacentor albipictus | reverse complement strand
AAACCATTTGCCCGGTATTACTTCAATCTTGCTGCATAAAAAAAACTGTCGGACGTGATGGGATGTAATTGAGGCCGAAGAAACTGCAGTTCCCACTTTTACGGGCGTGCGACAAATTCACATCGGCACTTGCTTCAGTTACTGAGTAATTACAGTTAAGCACGAACGTTAGCAACGTTCAAACAAATGGGGTTGGTGCATGCGTGGGAGGATCTAGCACACGTCCTGCGTCCTGTACGTGTCCTGTTGATTAGTGACACGAGCTTCGAGTGACACTCGTGTTTCTTGAGCAGCACTTACAGTTCACCTCCTGAGATGACCGAAGGCGAAGTTCAGAAAAAAATAGTAGAGCACAAAATTCACGAGTTCCATTACAGATATCGGAGCATACGTTTATGTAGTTACAAGTTGAGTTGCTGAAGTGTCTGGAATAATTAGAATTAATTAGCTGAGACGAAATTTTAAATAAATAAAAAATAGAAAAGAAATAGTACAGTACAAAATTCATGGGTTTCATTATAGATATGATATAAGACCATAAGGTAAGTTAAAAGTTGAGTTACTGAAGTGTCTGGAGTAATTATAATTACCTTAGACGAGATTCAAAATAAATCAGAAAAAAATAGTACAGCACAAAATGCATGGGTTTCTTCATAGATATATCAGAGAATAAGTTTATATAGTTACAAGTTGAGTTACTGAAGTGTCTGGAATAATTATAATTAATTAGCTGAGACGAATTTCTAAATAAATCCGAAAAAATTGAAAAGAAATAGTAGAGTACAAAATTACAGTATTATATCAGAGTATAATTTTAGTTACAAGTTTAGTTACTGATGTGTTCCAAATAATTAGAAATCACTGATTACCGCACACCAATGGACATAACACTAACGCCAAGGTGCTAGTCTTACTGGTCAGAGTCAAAGATTAGGGTCGCCTACCTTTTCTTGTGCCCTTTTACAACCTTAAGTGACCCATTAGCCCTGTAACATGTACTTATAAGATTTCACACACTTTATAGCACGGATATATTTTTTTCTTCTTTCCTGTACTCAATTACATACAACTATGGAGTCGAAACAAAACATAAGCTTCGGAAACTGCATATTGTCATGTCCGCTTAAATGGACAGCATGAGCTACCTATCGTGAAACTGAGCAATCCGGTCGAGATAGCGGTGAAAGTTTTCTTTCAAGGTCGGTTTTGCTTGCTTATCGCACTAGGCAAAGGCAAAGGCGACGTAAGGGCCATACACGTCTTAGCGTGAACGCTAGAGTGCATGGTTTGCGCTCCTCAAGACTGTCTGCTGCTGGCGATTAGGTGCTGAGCGCATGCAAAACGAACTGAAGGGGGCGACATCACGCGACAAACTCTCTGAGGCTGAACATTAGTTTGCATTGTGCGTGCGGGACTGTCACTGTCCACAGCAGCGACAACATAAAAGCTAAACAGACTCTACCGGTCCCATTGAATACCCATGTGGCTGCCGAGCAGACTCGCTGCAGCGAACAAATGAGCTGCGGCCTGATTTCGCCGAAAATGCAGCTTTCCTACCTTCCACCGTCGCCGTTTTGAAGTTTAATTGGAGCCACGCGCTGAAAATCGGACTCCGCTAACATCGGTACCAGCTCAGAACGTTTCCAAGTGGGCAAATTAGTGGGAGTTTTGCGTGGCAAAAGAATGCAGAAGAGGTTTAAGCGCTCCTGAACCTTCGCAGAGAATCGAAATGGCTGTCCGCCAAATTTAGCGGCCGCTTTTACCTCACGGCGGTTCTTCAGCCAGATTTGGCTGTGGCCTGCGACAGTTTCGTCAGAGATGTCATCACCCTGAAAACGCGGTACATGAAGGCTCCCTAGTGGTAGCATGATTTAGAAATTAGCTGAACCCATTGTACTTCTGAAGTGTCGCGTTAACACCAAGGTAAACTTGCGCATGACGTTAAAGGTATTCTGAGATCGCATTCGCAAGCAAAATCTCGTATTTACTGTAGGCAGTAAAAAAGCGGAGAAACCTGCATTCCTCCGGGCACTCCGACTATGGCTTCGAACATTGGCAGCAACCCTGAAGGGAGTGAAGAGCAAGCAGCAGGTTGTGGGTTTACCCGCTCGTTTCCGGTCAAACCGTAGAAACCTTCGATGTCGCTGGTCCATCGTTCCCATGTTCCCGAGGTATCCGAGTGGTTCCTCTCGAACACATATCTCCTGGGCGGGGTGTGGTACGCTTCTAGCACCGGCAGCATGATGTCGTGCTCGTAATTCAGCATCTCTTTGAACGTGACGCCATGCAGGACCCCGCCACCGTAGTGGGTGTACAGCGCCTTGAAGTACGTCCGATGGGCTACCGACCCCGCGCCAAGCGTCACCGCGTGGTACTGGAACCGATCAAGGCCTCTGGTAGGACGTACGAGGACCTGTAAATTGATAAAGGACCTGAAGGGGGAGCTAAAAAGTAAAATGGTCTGTTAGAACGGTAAAGCATTGTTGCGGTGGAAATCACGCGGACGCTCGATGCACAATCCCACCGTTGGCACCATGCAGGTAGTGTCCAAATCTATGATGATGATGATTTATTGGCAGGCCCCTAGAAACCGGGCAGCTACAAATAGTCACCTAGCCTGCTTGATTTAATCAGGTATGCAGTACACGTCTTTCGTTGTAGTATTTCCGTATACATCTCCGGATATTTTTTTTCCTCAGAACTTGTCCATCTGCCTTGCACCGTTACATATGCTTGTAACGGATATGGTAGTATCAATTTGCTCCATGCTTTTCTTCCGTCATTACTGAAAAAGTTCCTTGCTTATCTCGAGTGCTGGCGTGTTGATGGTACCGTACACTTTTAACCCAATGGCGCTTTTAGAAGATGTACATTACTTCCGGTTCTCCCCTGGTGAATCCCTTCGCATTCCATTAGGAAGTGCTGAGTGGCCTCCGAATTTTCGCTGCAGCATACACATGCCTAAGCTTGTTGTCATATTTGCTCCGGTATATCTTTGTCCTTAACCAGCTCGGACCTCATATAGCAAAGCACTGTCTTTAGCGCTATTGTACACATTATCCCTTCTAATTCCTACCTCCAGTGTGCCGAAGAAGCCCGACAGCTTGCCCGCCTGCGCATCAGGAACCAGCAGGGGATCGACTGCCGACACTACAAGCTTCGACGATGCTACGTCGAGTACCAATCCGGCGACCGTGCCTGGGTCTGAACTCAGGTACGTCGACGAAGACTTAACGAGAAACTGTTACGCCGTTATTGCGGACCCTACAACAGCATGTGACGCGTTGGCGCACTGGACTATGAGGTAGTGCCAGACGGCATTTCGCAATCACAGCGGCGCCGGCCCTGAAGTCATCCACGTGGTTCGTCTTAAGCCTTTCTACGCCCGCTGACGAACTTAGGCACTTAGTTTCTTTGTTATTGCTTTTTTCTTTACTGCGCATGGTTTTGTTTACGCTTCCATGTTGGTAGCATCGGGATGATGCTTTTTAAGGGGAGGGTATCGATACGTGCACTTGTTTATTGGCTTACCGCATTTGACCGTCTAACAAATGTTATCGCTCAGCGCAGGACGCGCCTGTCGGTATCGGAAGTTTCTGGAATGTTATCGATGGTTCTATCCGCTGTGTGTTGTCACCGAACCTTGTGTGATCTGATTGCATGTATGCATCGAGAAAAAAATTTCAACAAGAGCGGACACTCCCATAAAGCCCAGCGGCCGAATGAACTGTGGCGCACCAAGCGGATGGTATTAACACCTTCCAGTTTCGATTTCGGGCGCGCGCGTTTTGAAGACCAGTTGGTACACGCTACGCCGGCTCCACCGATCGGCATTTATTTTTTTCGCTTCTACTGCTGAACCACGCGCGACCTTGGCACGGAATCGTTTTATTATTTAGTAAAACTGATTGCGAACGATCTTTACAAGGCTCCACCGAATCTGTGTCACGTGCTATTTCATAAATAAAACGCATGACGTCTTCTGAATTGATGAAATGTTTATTTTGCTCTATATAAATGCTCGTTCCGGGCTTCATGTGCATTCATACAAAGTTGTGGCACCAGGTAAGCAGCAGTCGTTGCCGTACGAAGCTCCACCGGATGCCATCAGCTGAAAAAATTGAATTACAAGCATGTATCATTTTGGTATATTGACCTAACAGGAATATTGGCTGTAGAGTCAAAACGTGCGTAAGTTGCGAATGAGCGGCATTAAAGATAAATTCAATTTTACATGCATTTTGTAGCAAATAGACTCCTCCCAAACAATGCAATAAAATCTTAAGAAAACATCTGATTTTCAAGCATCCCTCCCTTCCCAGGTTATATTTCCTGCCCTTTAAGAGCACGAATACACGGTTGACTGTGCGTTTCCAAAACAACTTGGCCTCAGTCGACGCGATGGTACGCCAAGTAACACAGAAGTGCATACAACACAGGCTCTCATCCAGATCATGTTACATGCTCGTTCAATGTCTTCTAGTCGCACTCAAGACACATTCGTTGGTGCAAAGCCTGTTTTCAGTCCCTCAGAAGAGAAATGTCAAGTTCTTGAGCTCCTCGGCGTTATGTTTTACGCGTGCTGCCGGCGCAAGCAACACACTCCTGTGTTATCACTCTCGGCAATCGCTATCACGTCTTTGACAAGCGCGAGTGCCGAAATAAGGCATATGTTGTTGCAGGGCCATAAAAAGCGTCACAATCTTTGCCCACTAAAATTCAGTACACGCAACACTAACACCACGGCCGGCTTGCTTTTTTGCTAACAGCTTGACAACCCCAGGCGTGGTGAGCCTGCCTCAAATGTATCCCAAAAAGTGAATAAGAGTAATTTTTGGGGTTAGAGAATATACCTCACGAACTTCTCCCTGTAAGATTTCGTACACGCAAAACTAACTGTGGCACACAGCCGAGCTGCTTTTCGCTAACTGCGCCACTACGCCGAGCGCGGCCACAGTGCTTGCAAAGTACCCCAAAAAGTAGCGAAATTAGTTACAATAATGTCTGGAGTCAGAGAATGCGCCAAAACTTGTCCCGCTAAGATTCGGTACACGCGAAACTGAGTCACACGGCCGAGGCGCCTTTCGCCACAAAGCCAGGTGATGCGAGCGTGCCCAAAAACTGCCTAAATAACTTATAATAATGCTTGGGCTCATAGAAAGCGTCGCAAACATCTCCCAGTACGAGTAGTTAATTCTAAATAACTAGGCCTGGACGGCGGAGCTGTTTTTGGATAATTGCGTCAATATATCGGTTCAGCTTTGAGCAGCAAGCCAAATGTGCTTGAAGTGCACGTCGCAGACGGTCAAACAAAATTCCTCACCGTTCATTAGTGCAGCGGTGCCGCGTCGAAATGCAGACGGAACACAAGAGAACGCCGGGAGCCCAGAAAACGGGCTGCATCCAAAACAGATGGGTCGCCGAGCACGCGAGCTTCACATGCGCAGCCCTCCTCGCTCGCTCCGGTGGCATGTCTGGCGCATGACGTATGCACGCGCGTCTGGCGTGTCGCTAGCTTGTCCCTAGGCAACGCATGCAAAATTAGTCGCAAAGTATAAGTTCCTTTACACCCAAAAGCTTTTTAGTTTTAGTGGGACAGAATAAAAAGTGATAGGTTGTCTGTAAGTTCATTTCACATTCTTTTTTTCCCGATGCTCGCGTCAAATATCGGATGGAGCTGAAACTAGGCGTCACGTGTTTCCATTTGCCAGTTTTTGTTGAGTGCCCCTCCTCTCTTGTTGAATTTCTTTCTCTATCACGTATGCGCGACAAGAACTATGTAACCCGCCGTGGTTGCTCAGTGGCTATGGTGTTGGGCTGCTGAGCACGAGGTCGCGGGATCGAATCCCGGCCACGGCGGCCGCATTTCGATGGCGGCGAAATGCGAAAACGCCCGTGTACTTAGATTTAGGTGCACGTTAAAGAACCCCAGGTGGTCAAAATTTCCGGAGTCCCCCACTACGGCGTGCCTCATAATCAGAAAGTGGTTTTGGCACGTAAAACCCCATATATTAAAAAAAAGAACTATGTAGCGCTTTTTGGAAGACACGCGGGCACCAGCGATTACTCTGAAACCTTCGATGACTCACACATAAAAGCCGACGCGCCAGACCGGCCGATCAGATTTTCGACGATCGCCGACTGTGTGCCCTGCTGTCGCCATTATTTGAGTGTCGCCTCTTTTCGATGGTACAAGCTCGCGCAGTAAAAGGCTACTTTTGTCATTCACAGCTTTCCTGCTTTCACCGTTACTACTGCTTGACATTAGCGATACAAGGTATTGCCATTGTCGAAACGAGTTTTGTTATGAGGCGTGTAAGGCATCGGTATTCCGCTTTCGCGTTCCGTAACTCGGCTGCAAGGAAACAAGAGCTCAAGTATTTTGTCCATGGGTGGCAACAGCAGACGTATTTCTCTTCACGACGGCAACACATAGCTTCTACTTAAAAAGCGAGAATATCATCAAGAATATCATCATCATCACCGAGAATATCATATCGAGAATATCATCATCGAGAATATCATCATCAGGAGGGTTCTTTTCTATAGCGAAAATAAATGCCAAGAAAATTTGCGCGGTGTGCGCTTCCAGTATTTCCAGTGTGCGCTTCAGCTCGCTTCATGTCTCAGACATCTGGGACAAGAAGCCGCACTGATATATTAGCACTGTCAGCAGCATCATCTGATACCTCGGAGATAGAACGTCAACCTATTCGCTGCTTATACTTATCCTACGATTATGTCGATGGCGCCAGGTCTGACAGTTGGACACTAAGTATAAAATTATATTTATATATGACAAGTTTTTCGTGAGCCTGAAACATGCCAAGTAGGATGCTCTTGCGTGCGAGCGGGGCGTCATGAAGTTACAACTTCTAAAACGTAGCTGTTAGTTTAGCATGACGCATCACTATACAAATTCGCAATGTTTGAAACACACGACGTCTATTCGGTGCTCCTCTTTGTTGGAAGATGGGACCAGCTATAGCGTCTCCGCCACTGGTATCGTTATTCTGAACAGGCGGCCGCGTGCTTTTACCTCAAACATGGTTTCGCTGACGTAGTTGGGACTCAACTCTAGCAAGCAGGGCCAACCCCACTTGTCGTTGAGTTCGATAATGCTGCGAAACACGTCCACCGACTCGATGTCACGTGTCTCGGGGTGCTGCGGCCAGTGCAGGTTGGCGTCGCGCAGGTATCCGCGGATGAGAGGCACGTAGTCCCTGTCCTGCGTCACGATGTCTTCGCATGACTTGAAGAGCCACGCCGCCTTCTGCGCCGCTGTCTGGCCCTCAGCCGGGACGTTGCCTTGTCTGCAGAAGCGAGGAGCGTGAGCGCGCGGTTAGCATTGGCCTAAGGGGCTTGGTTATCACTGTACACTAACTCTGGTTGTGCTTCTATTCGGGCAAGCATTGCAGATATTCAATGCCGACAGCTAAGACAGCTTCAAGCAGTGGAAAGCATGAGGAAGTCCTTGGGAAACATCTCTCGGACACTGCGCTATCTCGTGTTGACACAAATAAAATCTAGAAAATGCACAGATCGCTACACTTACCAATTAGCGTGTGCGAATTTATGGCAAGCAACGTCGCCAACATTGGGTGCGTGAGAAAGCTTGACTACGTTTTGCCGTGAGCAGACGAACTTTCCGTAGAGTTTCTATATAGCTTCTATAGTTTCAGTTGCCATCATCTTTGGACATTGTGGTAGCCTACATAATTTTTTACTACGGCGCTATTTTGCCGTCATTGTTAGAGTTGGAACCACGTTTAAAATAGTGACTGCCCACTTAGCAGCCTCACATAAGCACCAGTATACCTTCACGTCACTCCTGAGCAGGGGAACAGTGTCGCGCATATTTTTTTACGGCGTCGCCATGATGTTCTGTACAAACCCCAAGGGCGTTAACAGTGCCACCACGCGCCGTATGCGCTACGTGCGCATACGGCGCGAGGCGAGGAGAGGCGACGATTGCGGCTAAATGTCGCGCGCCAAGGGAGGAAAGTGCAAAGGAAGCGCGCTGTCTTCCGTCGCACGCTAGGTTGCGGGGGGGGGGGTAGAGGGGTGGCGTACTACGTATTTCAAAACCGCGCGTGCCACATCTTGAAAGCGATCTGCATGGCAGGCAGACCCTAGGCGCTTCGACGACTTATACCTTTGTGCATACCGCATTCTCACAGCTGTCAGGATTGGGGGCTCAATCCCATCGTCCGTGGTCCATTGCCAAGATTGGAGTACGGCATGAATTCGAAGGTAGCTGGCCCATGCCGTCGTCCAACTTATTTACGCTGAGATCGTTGATGAAGTGAAGAACTGTTTCTCATCGAGAACGAGGAAAAGGGTTTATTTACAGAAACTAAATCAGTCTAACATGACTGCTTGAGAAAAAGAGTATTAGTCCAACAGGACTGCATGAGAGAAGTAACTCAGTCTAACATGACTGCTCAAGAGAAGTGTCCTCAGCATTCGCACAACCACAGTTTTTATACACTCGATCCGCCGGTCATACGACGCGGCGACTGTTCGTTTACTCATCACCAACTCGCCGCTGCACTGCAGATCAGTTTACGTACACAAAGGCAACCGCGCTCTGTACACAGAGGCAACCGCGCGGGGTGCCATTCCGGGAACTATCGGAGCCGATCGAGGGTCGCTCGTTGTTCTGCGCCACTCCGAAGCGTGAGAAGCACAAAAATACGTAGTTCCCGCGGCAGCTTGTCCATGCGCGTCAAATCAGCTCCGCGTTCGGGAACTCCGGAATCATTGTTCACGCACCCCGAACTAGTTCCGTCACAATGTCGATGGGGCGGGTGGAAGGCGGCGGATTCCAGCGCAAAGGCCGCTTCTTTGAACGCCTCCCAGCTGCAGCGACGGAGAGGGAGAGGTGCGCGTCGTGTCGCCCTGTCGTAACTGTGTGGCAATCTTGTTTCGCAGCTCGCCATTCTTGACAGCGCCTCCATGGCCCAGAAAGTCTCGACTGTCTAGCGCTGACAACCGCTAGGCAGGAAGCGAACGGCTGCTGGTCAGGGGGGGATTGATGTCTTGGCTCGCAGCGACCACTTGTGCATTGATGTCACCGCCCCAAAACATCCAACAAGGACAGGCAACTGCAAAATGAACCCCACAACACGGCTCTGCGCCGAGATGACGTGCATTGGCTCTCACTTTAGACTCGCTAGGCTTCAAAAAAAACAACAACATAAGTGCAGAAACAAAAAAAAAATGCTACATTTCACTATGCCAATTTCTGAAGCAAATTCCTGCTGACAAATTCAGCAATTAATGGAGGGAATTCTGCTGAATGAGAGGGGATTTTCTTCGCCTAAAGAAAAGCTAACACTAGTAACCCCAAAATTTAGGCGGGACCCTCAAACGCAGAATTCAAATTAGCCTGCTCAAACCATCCGCATTACTATGCAACTTTCCCTTCTTATATCTAACGGAGAAGTTGTACTCTTGGAGAGTGAGGCTCCATCGGAGCAAGCGGCCGTTTTTGTGTGACATTTGATTGAGCCACGTCAGAGGACAGTGGTCGGTCTCGAAGATGAACTTCGCTCCGTACAAGTAACACGACAACTTCTGGGCGGCCCAAACCAAACAAGCGCATTCCTTCTCTGAAGCGCCGTAGGCTTCCTCTCTTACATTTAGTTTACGGCTGGCGTAGAGGATAGGATGCTCCTCGTTATCGTCGCCGACCTGACTAAGTACCACGCCCATACCTCTGTCGCTTGCGTCGCATTGAACTATGAATTCCTTTGTGTAGTCTGGCGCGCGAAGCACAGGGCGAGAAACCAATAGCGTTTTCAAACTTTGAAAAGCGTTCTCTTTGTCCTTATCCCAGTGTACGTTACTCGGTGCTCCCTTTCGGAGGGCGTCTGTTAATGGACTTGCCAATTGCGAGTAATTCGGAATGTACCGTTGATAGTACCCCACAAGTCCCAAAAATGAACGAAGGTCCGTTTTCGGGCGCGGCTGAGATAATTCTCCAATCGTAGCTATTTTCAGCTCAGTCGGCCGTCTCATGTCCTGACCGACAACATGGCCCAGATAAGTAACCTGCGAACAACCAAACCTACACTTTTCCGCTTTCATCGTTAAGTCGACTTTAAACGTACGAAGCCTCGCATTCTTGTCGTAATAGAATTTGGCGTTCCTTTGAGCTATTTCCATGTTCTTTCCGACTAGTTCTCGGGTTGCGCTTAGCCGTTCCAGTAAATTTAGCACGTATTCAACCACTGTTGGACTCTCCCCTCTTTCCTCCCACATCTCTCTTAACATTCTCAGTGGAGACCGGAGTGTCCTCCCATACACTAGTTCTGCTGGCGAGAACCCTGTCGCCTCATGTGGAACCGTTCGCAAAGCAAACAAAGTTGCCGGCAGACAGTTCTCCCAGTCCTCCTTGTGCTCGTAACAGAGCGCACGCAAAACTCGCTTAAGCACCGAATGCCACCTCTCTACACTGTTTGACTGAGGGTGATAGACAGAACTGTGTATTAACTTTACCCCGCACTTTTGCAAGAATGTGGAAGTCAGTGCGCTCGTGAATACTGACCCTTGGTCTGCCTGAATTTCAGCTGGAAACCCAACTCGTGCAAACACTGTCAAAAGCGCGTCTACTAGTTCGGTGGAGCTGAGCTCTTTCAAAGGGATTGCTTCTGGAAACTTGGTAGCCGGACACAGCATGGTAAACAAGTACCTGTAGCCTGATTTTGTTTTTGGAAGAGGCCCTACCGTGTCTATTACAAGTCGTCTGAAAGGCTCTGTTATTAAGGGCACTACCTTCAGTGGAGCTTTCCAAGTCTCTCCTGGTTTACCAGAACGCTGGCAGGCGTCGCATGATCTTACAAAGTTTTCTACATCTTTGAAACAGCCAGGCCAGTAGTATTCCATAAGCAATCTTTCCTTTGATTTGTTTATGCCTAGGTGGCCGGACCACCCATTTCCATGACAAAGACTCAAAAGGTCCTCCCTATACTTAGTAGGTATGACTAACTGATCTAAAATCCTACCCTTTCGATCTCTGCAATGCCGATACAACAATCCTCCTCTCTCATGTATCGTTACGTTGCGCCTAGCAATGCCTTCTTTACCTGTGTCACGTAATTTAGCTAAGCTCTCATCATTCTTTTGCTCAGCTGCCAGTGACTCTCTATCCACGCGTAAGAGTTGATCAAAGTTCTTTGAGGCCGGTGATAATAACGACCCTGTCTCGCTTGTGAGCGCGTCTGCTTGCTCTTCCTGCAGGCTAGAACTCTGACACTCTAGTGCTACGCTCTCATTGAGCTGGTCAACTGGCAGGCTCTCCTCAACTGTTCTTTTGTCCCTCGGGCCTAGCTCGGATTCGGGTATTGAAGCTATCCCCTTTTCTGCTTCAGCTGGAGGAGCTTGAGCATTTTCAGCCGAAAGCGCCGCGATCTTACGAGCTTGGCCTCTGGTCAATGCCTGTACTATGCCCTCTCCCAGTTTGAGCCCTCTGTCACGCAGTAACTGATTCGAACGATTCGAAAAGATGTAGGGATACTGCAGTGACAAAAATTTGGAAACTGCAGCCTCAGTCTCTAGCTCCCCGAATGGTCCACTGATTTTGACTTTGGCCATGGGCAGACACACGCTGTGTTCTTCTACAACCTGTTTTATCCATGCTACTTCTCCGGTGAAGTCATCTACCATCACGTAAGACGGATGGACAATGTCCAGCGTGGCGGCACTGTCTCTTAGCACTCGGCATGGTTTTCCGTTAACTTGCAGGTCGTGGAGATATGGACTTAAAAGTTCCATATTCTCATCTTTTTCCTCCACGTAGGAAAAAACTACGCTAGACTTCTCGCAGTTTCCAGCTATATGTCCCAGTTTGTGGCATTTGTAACAGCGAATTGGTCTAACAGATTCGAATTTTCTTTTCTGTTCTTTTTGTGCGGTTTCTCCGTTAAGTTTCTCCTCGCTCTTTTCTGCGGGCTTTTCCGCCATGTCTACAGGCTCGGATCGTCTAGTTTGCGCACCCTTTTTGAACGGACATGGTTTCCGCGGTCCATTTCGACCGTCCCAGTTTCCCTCCTCGGCGTTCAACTTTCTGCGGGTTGCGTACTCTTCGGCTAATTCAGCCGCCCTTTCCACAGTGTTCACATTACCTCTGTCTTGCACCCACAGTTTCACAGCTTGGGGGATGGTTTTGTAAAACTGCTCTAAACACATGCATTCAATGATCATGTCTCTGCTGTCGTACGCTTCCGCGCTTTTAAGCCACTCGACTAGGTTGGCCTTTAAGCTATATGCAAACTCCGGATAGCCCTCGCTATCTTTCTTGCCTGTGCTCCTAAACCTTTGCCGAAAAGCTTCGGCTGAAAGGCGGTATTTCTTCAGGAGACTAGCCTTAACTTTTGCATAATCATATGCATCCTGCACACTCAATCTGGCGATTACTTCCGCCGCCTCACACGGCAACATAGACAGCAACCGCTGTGGCCATGTACTCGGGCCGAAGTTCATCTTTTCGCAAGTCCTTTCAAAATTGCATAGGAACAAGCCTATGTCGGTCCCGACCTCAAATGGCTTTAATAGCCTGTCCATGCGGTATGATTCTGCCTCACTTGATCGTCCCAGAGCGCCTTCACTTCCTTGAGACAACTCCAAACGTTTGCTTTCAAGTTCAAGTTGCATTTTTCTTAACTCGCGATCTTTATCGCGTTCCTCCCTTTCTTTATCGCGTTCCTCCCTTTCTTTTCTCTCTCGTTCTTCTCTCTTTTTCAGAAGTTCAAACCCCAGTTCAACTTCTTCCTCACTGGCCTGTTCGGAAATGATATGCAATAATTCTGATTTTAGCATTTCCTTACGTACATCTAGGCCCAGTTCCTCACCAACAATCAACAACTCGTCTCTCAGCAGTGTCCTTAATTCCATGACTGCTGCTTTACTGCCTTGATTCTGCTCTCTAAATCTAGCTAGGAAAACACCACCTAGCTAACACACAACAATCTAGCTTCCCTACTGTTCTAAACAGAACAACCACAAAATGAAGCCTAGAGAGTCAAAGCAAAAACCAAGCACTCACCGCAGATACAGCGCCATGTCGCAAAGTCCATCTCACCGCTGTCAGCCAGTTGTCAGGATTGGGGGCTCAATCCCCTCGTCCGTGGTCCTTTGCCAAGATTGGAGTACGGCATGAATTCGAAGGTAGCTGGCCCATGCCGTCGTCCAACTTATTTACGCTGAGATCGTTGATGAAGTGAAGAACTGTTTCTCATCGAGAACGAGGAAAAGGGTTTATTTACAGAAACTAAATCAGTCTAACATGACTGCTTGAGAAAAAGAGTATTAGACCAACAGGACTGCATGAGAGAAGTGACTCAGTCTAACATGACTGCTCAGGAGAAGTGTCCTCAGCATTCGCACAACCACAGTTTTTATACACTCGATCCGCCGGTCATACGACGCGGCGACTGTTCGTTTACTCATCACCAACTCGCCGCTGCACTGCAGATCAGTTTACGTACACAAAGGCAACCGCGCTCTGTACACAGAGGCAACCGCGCGGGGTGCCGTTCCGGGAACTATCGGAGCCGATCGAGGGTCGCTCGTTGTTCTGCGCCACTCCGAAGCGTGAGAAGCACAAAAATACGTAGTTCCCGCGGCAGCTTGTCCATGCGCGTCAAATCAGCTCCGCGTTGGGGAACTCCGGAATCATTGTTCACGCACCCCGAACTAGTTCCGTCACAATGTCGATGGGGCGGGTGGAAGGCGGCGGATTCCAGCGCAAAGGTCGCTTCTTTGAACGCCTCCCAGCTGCAGCGACGGAGAGGGAGAGGTGCGCGTCGTGTCGCCCTGTCGTAACTGTGTGGCAATCTTGTTTCGCAGCTCGCCATTCTTGACACAGCTCACTTTGCGTCGAAGCGATAGAAAGCACCATGGTCACTTCGCGCGCTCCTGCAGCAGTGCTTCCTCTCGCCAGCGTTTGGACAGCGAGTGTGATGTGTTCATGTTTTCCTGTGCGCGCTGACACCATGCTTGTTAATTTGGTTTGCAAACGAGTGTTTGAAAGTTTATACGGCCAATAATATTGCTATCCTTACTTTGTATAGATATCTATTTCTTTGCTATCGTAATTGACGCTTCGCCTTGCCGGCGAAACTGCGACTTTCTCTAAGCGCCGCGATTCGCCGACCGCTGTCAGACGAGGCTCCAGATTTTGAGCCGACAAGTCAACTAAAGAGGCAGTGCCACCACATGCTTACATTGATGATGACGATTATCATGATGATGATGATTATCATGGTGTTTTACCTTCGCAGCGGGCAGACGGAAAGTTTCCGTCTTAGAAATCGTGATTGAGATCACGGGAATGTACAAAAAGGAAACAACACAGTCACATTGACAAGAACCGCGAAACAGCCGCCTGTGGCAGCTGCTCACTGGCTCCTGCAGCCTCATCGCCGTCATTTACTAATTTCAAGATAATTCCAATACAAAGAATAACTAGCAATACTGTGCAAACTGATACATGTAATAAATGCAAATAATTGCTATACGGAAGGACTACTTAGTAGACTTTACTCCTGCAGCCATTGGCTGCGAGGTTACGTGCGCTTGCCGGTTTTTCTTCGGCTGTGTCATCCCCCGTTTCAAAAGGGATGCCTAGACATCATCATCACCTTCACCACCACCACCAGGCGATTGCCAAGGCGTCCGTAGAAGGCAGACCGCGAGAGATTTCAAATTGCACATTGCCTCTCTCTTAACGTATTGCGGAAGGTACTCACAGGATATATCTCAGGCAATTTTTCAGCTCCGCCTCGAACATTTTGCCGTCTCAACCTCAGTTCACTAGTGCCTTTATTTTTCCAGTACTTATCTAGGTTCTTATTCATTTAATTTGTAGTATTTAAGTTTAATTATTTCTCTCTAAACAAATCTTGTGTGGGTTCACACACCAGTCATTACCTCTGAATCTGTAGATTATCGTAAATAGAAGAGTTTAATTGTTGTTACCTTGTTTTCTTTTATTCGGTCTTTTTTGCTTGCTTTCCTGCCCTTTGCGTGGCGTTGATTGAGCAATTAATATGTCAGTTAGCGCGTTGTGCACCTACTCTGCAGAGTCATGATCCTGTGTAATGTTTACTAATCTCTTACCATACCTAATATTTCCTGCTTTCAGTTGTAATTTCTACTGTTCTTCTTGCATTGAATATTGATCTTTCACGCTATCACATTGTGCGAATAAAGTTTTCGTTACATTGATGCTTTTTAAAAGCGGAGCTGTTTAAATTTCAGTTCCAGTCATGGCCGGCAACCGCTCAAGACTCGGCGCTGCTGGGCAGACCTAGATGGGCAAACCTAGGAAGGTGTTCTCTCCCGAAGAGGAGAAGCGACGGCGAAGGAGGCCGTCGCCTGCGCGCATATATCTAGGTGGGCACGGTAGAACACAAATAACCATCTAACTAGATAAAGGGAAAAATGATGAAAAAGAACCCTACAGATTGCATCATGAAAAAAAAAACGCTATTAGAGGATAACGAACATGGCAGGACCGATCCGGCAATGAACAGTAATTCTTCATGTGCAGATTCCAGTCGGCGTTATTTGGCTTCTTCCAGCGGTCCGAACTTGAAGGCATTCCCATGCAGTTTTGACTTTCTTTAACTGTGGGGCGATGGGTCCAATAAAGCGCTGACTGCATGATTGTCGAGAACCTGGTCGAAGTCAGTGGTTCTTTTTATTACATTTCAGTCAGGTTTGGGCATCGGATCGCGGCTGCGT
The DNA here is from genome assembly GCF_038994185.2 of Dermacentor albipictus. Taxonomy (NCBI): domain Eukaryota; kingdom Metazoa; phylum Arthropoda; class Arachnida; order Ixodida; family Ixodidae; genus Dermacentor; species Dermacentor albipictus. Next base: position 99,849,943 of record NC_091829.1, on the reverse strand, counting down.
CGTGATTACCCGTGGATGTAACATCGCGTCGTCAGGTCTTCTTTGTTGGCGTATTATTTGGTACCAGGCTTCGTCAGGAAAGCAGCGTCTTGTGGCTGTGTCGTCGAGATAGGCTTTTCGGTGTCTTCGTCGACGGCGGAAGCTTTAGTTCAACGAACAGCAACCCCACCTCCATCGTTTGTTGCCATTAGTTTTCCGGATAAGAGTTGGACCAATGTATGGTCGGCGCAGCAGCGACAGGTATAGGATGCACGTTGAGGGCTCCACTGAGTGGCGGCGAGGTAGTCGGTGGTATCATGTGTCCTTTCACCTTGCTGTAGGCACTGGGTGTTGATGGCGAACTCTCGCCATCCCAAGCCGCGGTATGGATATCGGCGATAGACATGGCCGACATGGCCGCAGTGTAGCAGTGAGGGCGTTGGTCGGGGGCGCGCCGAATGTCCGTCATCCTCGAGGAGCTGTGCTGTACGACTGGCGAGCATGCTGGTGGTGGCGGTGGTGGTGGGGGACAGAATTGCGGCTTGATGGGGCCTGGCGTGGTGGCCGAGCTGGATGCTGACAGCGAGCGACGGTGGCGTTTGTTATCGCTCCTGGCTAGGGTTGCAGCGATGCCGGACCTTCCAGTTATTCCAGTTACTGCGGAAGGTCTTCATTAACTATGTCAGTGATCGAGGCCACCTGCGGCTGTGATTTCGGACACAACTTCTACAGCTCTTTCCGTACGACCGCTCTGATCTTCTCACGCATTTCGTCGGCGCTTAGCACTTGAAATTCGGCGTAGTTTGTTGTCAGCGCAGTGCAGTTGTATTGCCTGATGCGCATTTCAAGCGTCTTCTCGTTTGTTGTGGCCTCCGAAAGAATTGTGCGACAGTCTAGGGCGTGTTGCGTATTATTCCGGTGCATAGTTGGTCTTTGACACCCAACATCAAGAACCGAACTTCCTTTTCATCAGCCATGTTGGGGTCGGCGTGGCGGAAGAGGCGACTCATCTCGTCCGTGAACATCGCGATGCTCTTGTTGGGTAGTTGCACCCTGGTTCCTAAGAGAATTTCGTCCCTTTTCTTGTGTACGACACTCGTGAAAGACTTTACGAATTTCTAATGAAATAGGCCTCACGTAGCCAGGGCGGTATCTCTGTTCTCAAACTAAGTCCGAGCAGCGTACTTCAATGAAAAAAAAATAGACATGGCGCAGCTAGACGTAGCCGCTCTAGTCGTGGAACGCCGTGATCCTCTCGTATGTCTCCAGTCAGGTTCCAGAGTTTTCAGCCGATGATTTTTCAGCCAACAAAAGCTTGTTGGTTACCGAGGTTGTTGCAGCAGGATGATGGACGCTGGGACTGCCACAGGGGTCCTTCACTTGGCCTTGATCCCTATGGTCTTCTAAGGAAGAGGTCCATACTCCGGTAGCAGTCGTTGTCTACGGCTTAGTCGCTGGTCCTCGGCGACATTCGTGTTATCCTCGGGTTTAGGGCTTGGATTGCGGCTTTGCAGAGATGTTCGGCACATGAACAATGTAATGCCTCCACCAGATGTCACGTAACAGTGATGGTGAAGTACACAGTGGCAAAACTATGAATGAAGAAACTAAGTTTTTATTGAGTAAACATGTGACCACAACAACAGCTAGGCTACACTCATAGCACAATGATGGCGGCATCGAAATCTGTTCTGTGGGTAAAGTATTATCGGCTTTTACCCATGACTCTGGAAAGTTCCAGGGTAATCGCTGGTGCCCGCGTGCCATACAGAAACTACTGCACAAATCGTGTAGCATATGCAGTCTGGTTACACAACCTTCGGTGAGGACATGCACTACAGAGAGAATCAGCGATAGCATACGCGTAACTTCTAAATCATGACGGCGCGTCTTGCGCGGAGCGATAACGTTAAGTTGCTAGTGGATGAAATGTAATCCCAAAGAAAAGAATAAATAATTACACGTGTCAATATTTATTTGTGTATCACGATATATATATGTACTACACATACCGATATTCCGTCCGAATAGGTAACAGCGTTTCTTGCAAAGAAAACTAGAAGGCACTAGTGTCTGTGGGTACTACAAGCATGGTGGTTCGACCTGCGTAGGAGTAATGATTAGTACTGGGTGTCTTAAGCGCAACTGCGCTGTGACAGTGAACATATCCAGCTTTTATGGACACTTGCTAACGACCACCCAAGCGACCATGGCACGAAGCGAGTGCGTTTTCAATGGAACCAGCGGGTTTTTCACGAATGATAAAAAGTGCAGGTCGATTATTGAAAAAGGCAGGTGACGGAAATGTTCTAGACGACAATACTCACGAGGCAAATGCTGTGATCCTGCTGTGAAAAGCTAGAATTTTGTTCCTAGTGAAGTTAAAGAATCAGCAATGGACGCTTATGGAAACGACGAAAATTTGTACTCCGTTTACGAGGCACAAACGGTAGGTGTGATGAAACTATGGCTTTTATCGTAGCAACCGCTATGGCGTATGTAGTCCGGAGACTCAGCTTCTGATTGATGCCTATCTCAACTCTCTACACATGGCGTAACACTGTTCTGTAAAGGAATTTTTGAAACAGACGGGCATATTCCCCTGGTATCTTGATAAACCCAACCGCATGACGGCGGAAACGTTGGAAGCCGTGGCTAAGTGGGGCAATCGCACGCACCTATCGTCTCGCGCCATGCTGGCAGTGGTGAAAAGCGTGGTACTTTTTTAGGCCGCTTGTAACTTAGTTCTATCTTGTCCCACTAGATGGCGGCCACACAAAACTCAAGATTTGGTTTCGGTTTTGGTTTTTCAGGGGCGCTCTGCAAACACTTTATTTTCTATATTCCTTTCCTGAAAAGTAACAATGTGTTGCTCATTGGTTAAGTCATCACATTTATGATAACATAACTAGCCTGCGCACGTCTTTGTATTATGCTAAAAATACTGTAGCAAGCATGTGACGCCACCTCGGGCATAATGCTCGTTGACTCGCCAGGCTCGGTGGCCTGCCAGGCTCGGTAGGCAACATTGATCACCACACCGCAATAAACATCAACGAGCACAGCTGCTCGGGGTCAGTCCAAGGTCGATTCAAATAGGTCGCGAAGCTTCGGGCGAAAAGCGGTTCAGTACAGATTGTCACCGACATCAGCATGGGGGGTTATGGGAGAAGCGATTGAAGCGCGACTATGTTTGGAGGGAACAAACATTGGAAAAGAAAAATGCGTTTTTTAATTCAGACGAGACAGTTAGATTCATTCAACGAAAATAAAATTCCTAGTCAATTTTATATATTCATGACGAGTTAAGAAAACATAGGTTTATTTTATTATTATTAATAAATGCATTTCTTTTCAGCGCCTATCGCTACAGGGGGCGCTGATGCCACTATCACTCGCAATGCAATGCACGTCTTGAAATGGGCAGAAAGGCGCTCTCGTAAAGGTCACCTGTTGAAATACGCCACCCTCACAGCTTTTGCTTTCTTCCTTGTCGATGTTTGTCTGAATTTGGTGGCGCGGGTAGCTTCATCGCTTCATAATCTGTTCAGTCAAAAGTAGTGAGTTACGACCGCCAGATAATTGTGTAGTGGTTTTCGTGCGACTGCACTGGCCGACGGGCTTGGCATCCGACAATAGGATCAGCACTTTACACCTAAAGCTTTCGTCGGCCTCCAAAGAAAGTATGTTCTGTGCAGGGATGCGATTTCAACAACCGTATGGATGGCCTTTCCCTGCATCGCTCTCCACGCTGAAAGCCCGGAACGCCCATCAAGTCGAATGGTCGGGCATTTGAATATATAGCTCCAAAGGAAGGACAACAAAACAAATTTCGCGCCTTCGAAAACAAAATGACCTCACTTGTGCTTTTAACGGACATGGCGTCACATTATTTTTTCTTCCGCCGGAAGTGTTCCCACCACCTATAGATGGCGCTAAGCCCCATGAACCGCAGATGGACCGCTATGTTTTGAACGTATGGGCTCCTATGGAAGCTTCGCTACCAGTTATAATTACCTTGGTCAGTCATTGTTCATCACTACCACGCTGCGGAGCGTCCATCTAAAGGAGGGTGTTCGAGCCCTTCCTTGTTCACGAACCCGGGCGGATCGGGACACTGACGACGAGGATGGCGACGAGTACCGACGAGTAACGGGGGGCGGTGTTTCGCCGCCACGAGCGACAAAACACCGCCCCCCGTTGCTGCCGCCATGCCGCTGTACGGAAGGTTCGAGCCATTCGAGGGAGATGGGTCCACCTGGCTAATTTACGAGGAACTAGACCACGTGTTCTTCTGGGCAAACGACAAAACCGAGGCCAAACAGCGGGACATTTTTCTGGCCAGCTGCGAGACCCGAGACTTCAGTCTCGTGCTCGACCTTCTAAAGCCAGCCACGCCGCATTTTAAGACGCTCAGTGAGCTGCTCGCCATACTGCGCTCGCATTTCAACCCATCACCGTCCAGTACACTAATGGAGCGTTTCCGCTTCAACAACCAGGGCCGCCGGGAATTAGAGACCCTCGGGCAGTTCGTTGCTGCGCTACGAGGAATAGCCAGTACCTGCGCCTTCGGGAACCAACGGGACTCGCTGCTAAAGGACCGTTTCGTCTGCGGCATCAACAACCCCGCCATACAGACGCGACTCCTGGAGCTTCCCGACCCCTCACTGGACGACACCGTGAAGGCAGCGCTGGCAATGGAAGCTGCCGCCAAGGACGCCGGCGAGATGGCCCGTGCGACTGGCTCACGGTCGGCGGAAGCAGTGGTCAACAGCTTGGCGACAAAAGGCAGTGCCTGCGGTCTCTGTGGAGGTGCCCACTCCCCCTCACAGTGCCAGTTCTCGCAAGCGAAATGCTTCACGTGCGGCAAAACTGGGCACCTAGCACGTGCATGCCGAAGGGGGAGGACGAACAGCAAATAGCAACAGCAGCCTGGTTCAAGCCCAGGTTTTACACAAGCCCGCGGCCATGGTATCCGTCGCAAGGGTACGCGGCGGGGGAGTGCGGCAGCAGGCTCAAGTTCTTCCGTGGCCAGGCTTCACGTCGTGGCCGAGGACCCGCCGATTTTCGACATGTGGCACACAGGCCTTGTACCGTCGTCTGTGCGGCCGTACATGCTGACCGTCGAAATCTGCGGGTACCCGATTTCCATGGAGCTGGACACAGGGGCCACCGTGTCAATAATGGCCGGGAAACTCTTCAAGCGTGCCTTCCCCGGTGCGTCCGTTGAGGCTTCGGGCGTGATGCTGTGCAGCTACACCGCGCAGACATCTTCGGTCCAGTGTCAAGCACAGGCATGCATTCGCTTTGGTGACAGGGAGGCAATCCTTCCCCTTTACTTAACCAAGGGGTCGTCGCCGACAATGCTGGGCTGAAACTGGATTCATGCAATGGGCGTGCGTCTGCCAGAGTACCAGGAAACCAGTCTGCATGTGGTACAAGACGTCCCCAGCCTCCTGACCTAGTTCAAGTCCCTGTTCCAGTCAGGGCTGGGCACATTCGCCGGCACAACGGCTGGCATCCATGTACCTGAGGGAGCCCAGCCACGTTTTTTCATGCCTCGCCCACTGCCGTTCGCCTTGAAGGACGGGGTCTGCCAGTAGCTGCAACGGTTACAGCGAGAGGGCGTGCCGGTGCCCGTCAAGACGTCTGAATTGGCCGCTTCCATCGTACCAGTCCTCAAGCTGGACGGCAGTGTCAGGATCTGCGGGGATTTCAAGGTTACCATCAACCCCGTCGCTACCATCGAGAAGTACCCGCTGCCCCAGATTGAAGATCTCTGGTCAGCGTTGTCCGGCGGACAGAAGTTTAGCAAGCTTGACCTCAGACATGCTTACGGCAGCTGGTGCTCCAGGCTGCCTCCCGGAAGTATATCAGAATAACAACTTTGGGGCTCTTCCAGTACACGCGCTTACCGTTTGGTGTGGCCCCAGCCCCGGCCATATTTCAGAGGGAGATGGACAAACTCTTCAGGGGAATGAGACACGTGGCGGTATACTTGGACGACATCCTGGTTACTGGCAGCGACGACGGCGACCACCTGCAGAACCTGCGCAACGTCCTGGCACGACTGCATAATGCCGGTCTCAAGCTCAAGCTGGAAAAGTGCGTTTTCCTGGCCCCCAGTGTTGAGTGCGTGCGAGAATGTAATTTCCCAGGCAGGCCTAGCCCCGGCTCCACGCAAAGTTGATGCTGTGCTCAAGGCACCTAAGCCCAAGAACAAGGAGGAGCTTCAGAGCTACCTCGGCCTAATCAACTTCTAGAGGATTTTCCTGCCGAACCTGTCGGTGCATCTACAGCCACTCCATTTTCTGCTTCAAGATGGTCAGCAATGGGTCTGGAAGAAGGAGCAGGAACGGGCTTTCCAGCGAAGCAAGGAGCTAATCAAGGCTCCAGTGCTGGTACACTTCGATCCTTCCAAGCTTCTCCTGACCATAGATTCATCGCCCTCGGCGTGTGAGCCGTCCTGGCACACCGCGACAAGGATGGCCTGGAATGACCTGCGTCGTTTCCTTCTCGTCGGCTTCATGCTGCAGAGCCTTAGTGTGGTGGTGGACGCCTTTACGAAGTGGGTGGAGGTTCTACCTGTCACCACTCTATCAGCAGGCGCGGCCACTGCAGCGCTACGACAGGTCTTCGCCGCCCAGGGGCTGCCGGACGTCATAGTGTCCGACAATGGTCCTGCTTTCGCAAGCACAGAGTACCTGGCCTGGCTGACGAAGAATGGAATCCGCCCGATGATGGTTCCGCCATATCACCCTGCTTCAAACGCTGCAGCCGAGCGGGTGGTGCAAACCATCAAGGACAAGCTCAAGAAGAGCCAGACTTGGGATTTCCGGACGCAGTTGGCCCGGGTACTGTTCAAGTACGGGACCACCCCCCAGGATGTCGCTTGTCATGCCCCCGGTGAGCTCATGCTGGGTCGGATGGTCAAGGCGCCCTTGGACGCCTTGCATCCGGACCTCCGATCGATAGTGATCCTGAAGCAGGTGAAGAAGAAGCTGGCTGCTGACCAAGGATGCCATCCCGGGCCTTTGCCGGAGTCGGGAGCTCCAGTTTTCGCCAGGAACTTCCGTCCTGGCCCACCCTGTTCCGCTGGACAGGTGGTGTCCCATGACAGCGCCTCATCGCTGCTCGTCCGCATTCCAGATGGGGCCACGTGGCACAGACACGCCGACCATGTTAGGCCTCGTCTCGGGACCTGGCCAGCACCCTCGACTGCCCCTTCCGAGTTCCAGCCCGCAGCAGGACTAGCGGCAACACCAGTCGCTTCCACCGGAGCACCGCCCACCTGTGGCATCTCTCTCTCTCTCTCTCACTGTTTGTGTGTGCGTGCGCGCGTGCGCATTTCCTTGCTTTCACCTACTTTCGGGGACGAATAGGATATTTTTTTTTAACCAGATGTAAATACACGAGACAGGAACCATTGACACTGCACTTAAAGCATATCTCTTTCTGAAAGCGAAATCAACCAAATAAAACGCTTTAGCCGTCAATATTGGTGCCCCAGATTTCGTCCCAATGGCACCGTCTCTATTGCCCGGCTCAATGAGCAGTACTAGCTGTTCATCTTCGTTATCTTCCTTGCCTCGGCGGCAGCGCATTATCTTGCTGCCAGCGACGCACTAAATCTGCACCATTATTGCGCCATTTATCGCTTCTGCGACCAAGCAAGAAAACCTTCGGCGGACACGTTCCCACCTATGTTGCCAATAAAACTTTAAACCGCTTGCCTTCGAAAGAACGACGTGAATAAAAATGGGAAGCGGACTCGTCGCAACGAACATCTCTACGGCACCATACGATTGACGGCAATATCACAAAAGGCTAAGTGCGGCCCGGATGGCCTTACAGACGTACTTTTTCTGCGTCAATTACGCTCTCAAAAAGTGGTAATTGCAAAATATTTGTTTGGATATGTGTTGAAGGAGCACGTTCACTAAAAATTTCTTCGCTGGGCTCGATCATCCAGAGGACGGGATGCAAACCACTCATTTGCTAAGATCAATTATGGAAAGTTAATTATCCTAATTTGTTAATTACGTAAACTAATAAATTTCCTTCGTATCCAGAGGTTACGTGTCTGAACAATGGAGTGATAAAATGATGTCACTGATATTTGCATTCGTTTAACAGTTCACTTGGTCCATTTAATTGCAACCGGCATATTGATGGTGCTATCATCAGCAGCAGCAGCATGGTTACGCCCACTGCAGGGCAAAGGCCTCTGCCATACTGATCCGACTACCCCGGTCACGTACTAATTGTGGCCATGTTGTCCCTGCAAACTTCTTAATCTCATCCGCCCACCTAACTTTCTGCCGCCCGCTACGCCAGTCCGTGACCTTTAATGACCATCGGTTATCTTCCCTCCTCACTACATGTCGTGCCCTTGCCCATTTATTTTTCTTGATTTCAAATAAGATGTCATTAACTCGCGTTTGTTCCCTCACCCAATCTGCTCTTTTCTTATCCATAACCGTTACACCCATCATTCTTCTTTTCATAGCTCGTTGAGTCGACCTCAATTTAAGTAGAACCCTTTTCGTAAGCCTCCAGGTTTCTGGCGCATATGTGAGTACTGGTAAGACACAGCTATTATACACTTTTCTCTTGAGGGATAATGGCAACCTGCTGTTCATGATCTGAGAATGCCTGCCAAACGCACCCCAACCCATTCTTATTCTTCTGGTTATTTCAGTCTCATGATCCGGATCCGTGGTCACTACCTGCCCTAAGTAGATGTATTCCCTTACCACTTCCAGTACCTCACACCCTATCAAAAACTGCTGTTCTCTACCGAGACTGTTAAACATTACTTTAGTTTTTGGTAGATTAATTTTTAGACCCACCCTTCTGCTTTGACTCTCCAGGTCATTGAGCATGCATTGCAATTGGTGCCCTGAGTTATTGAGCAAGGCAATATCATCAGCGAATCGCAAGTTACTTAGGTATGCTCCATTAACTCTTATCCCCAATTCTTTCCAATCCAGGTCACCGAATACCTCCTTTAAACACGCGTTGAATAGCAATGGAGAGATCGTATCTCCCTGCCTGACGCCTTTCTTTATTGGGATTTTGTTGCTTTCTTGATGGAGGACTGCGGTGGCTGTGGAGCCGCTATAGATATATATCAGTCTTTTTACATACGGCTCGTCTACACCCTGATTCCGTAATGCCTCCATGGCTGTTGAGGTTTCGACTGACTCAACCGCTTTCTCGTAATCAATGAAAGCTATATATAAGGGTTGGTTATATTCTTCACATTTCT